>NC_091449.1:65162947-65172947 GCF_964237555.1 Oryctolagus cuniculus | reverse complement strand
CTGCTGGATGGGATGGACCAGAAGAGATGCAGGGCACTGCTTGCGGCCAGAAGGAACCCTGCTGCCAGCGGCCTCCGCTCTGTGCATCCACAGCATAGCACAGCCTCCCCAGGAGCTGGGCTCCCCTGTTACTTGTTGTAATTCAAGTTTTGCTTTTCTTGTCCTCCAGGTTGGGAGGGCAGAGAGGGTGAATGATGAGGACAAGGTACTTGGACCCCGGCTGGGTAGGGTGAGTAGCACACGGGAGTCCTGATTCAAGCCTAAGAAAGGAGACTTCCTTGCTGGTGGTGGGGGTGGCGTGGCACCGTGGGGACTGGAGTCTTCCACCTGTGGGGAGGGGTAGGGAACGCGGAGGCCTGGAGCAGGTGGGGGTCACCTGACATGAGCATCCAAGGACATTCATTCTTGCACAAGTGTCACAGAATGTGATGCCTCACGGATCAAGCCAGCGGCCTCTTGGAAAGTCCCTGCTGTGTGCTGTCCTCACAGCTCCTCGGTGCTGCCCATGGCCAGGGAGGCCAGGCTGGATGTCCCATGAAGCCATTATTCCCTGAATTTCCACACAGACGAATGATCTCACAGAGTTTACACAGACAGCATCATTGTATGTGGATGGTTTCACAGATTTTTTTTCCCCAGCTCAGTGTGGTTGGGGCACTTATAAGTGGATGTGAGTGCGCACTTATAAACTTTTGGAGGGGACTGGCTTTAAATGAAATGCTGTAAAGAGACTACGGATGGCCCATGTCACTTACGGCCAATTTCCCTTTAGTGTTAATGTCCTACACAAGCAGAGAACACTGGTCAGAAATGAGAAGCTAACAGTGATACTATTAACGCAACTCCAGCTTTTTAAGTGAAGGGACTTCACAAAGTCCATTTTTCTGCCTACTCCATTTTTCCTGAGAACTCCCGGGAGCCCCCTTGCAGCCAGATTTGCCCAGTTGTTCTACTGCTATTCCCTTGCTGACCCCAGATCTGACCCAGAGCCTGCCATGGCCGTCAGTGCGCACACTTCTCGATCGCCAATTCTGGGGCTCCTCGTGGATTCAGTTTCCTGACCTGCACTGACCTCGGGTACCTTTTGTCTATGGAAACCTGCACTGGGTCGATGTGCAACGCTGTCACCAAGCTGTGTAGGAGCCCCCAGCCCCTCTGCCGACCTGCCCGGCTCCCGGTGTGGATCACAGCGGGTTTTCAACAAACATTGACACTGAGGAAATCCATGGAAACCGAGACTGGCATTTACGTTTCTGCTTCTTCTCTTTTCCTAATTGCAACCAGAAAGGTCATTCTAAAATGCAAACCTAGATCCGACCAGGGCAGAAACCAGATGCAAACTTCTCATGGCTTCCGGGTGAAACCCAGCGGCCCTCTGGCCCCACGCTCTACTTCAGCCACGGTCGCTGTGAGCAGCGGGTCCTCTGTGCTGTGCCACTTTCCCTGGACAGACATCACGTGCCCTGTCGTCCCCCACCCTCCTCTTCTCTGAGGACTCAGCGCTGCCTGCCCTGCCCCTGCCGCTGGCCCCGTCCTGCCCACTCCAGGCACCCTGGCCACCCTCACCTGCGTGCGTGTGGAAGTACACACAGGCAGACCATCTCTTGGGGGGCGGCAGGGGCGCCCCTCTACCTCTCCGCTTTCTATCCCCTTCCACATTTCCTGGGTTTGGAGCAGGGGAGATGCTTGATTAACGCTCTGAGTGAAGACCTGCCACTTTATTTGCATGCTTTTATGTGGCCATAAAATGCTCCATAAACTCAGAAATTTACCAAAATACAGGGTCTGTTGTGTTCATCTTTTGTTTTAGAAAACGCAGTCACTTTACTCCTGTGGCGCACCAGCTCCTTCTCATTCCGGCTCTGCTCTCACAGCTCCCCAGAGCGAGCTTCCCAGGCAGCAGGAAGTCAAAGAGCAACTGAGTCCCGTCCTGCTCCTTATCTGCCCGGGGCTCCGCTCAGCAGAACCCTCTGTCACAGCCAACACGGGCCTGCTCTGCTTCTGCCCCAATCCCCAGCACCCTTTTCCTCTCTAACTGAACCAATGCCTCTAATGCTCCCCTGGCTGGAACATTCCGAGGTGGGAATTTTCAGGGCGTAGAGAACCATCCTGGTAATGAGTAGATGACAGTCCATCACAAAGTTGGCAGAAAAAAAAAAGAATCTTGGTGCAAAAAGCATCTCTGGTCCCTGTCCCCCACCTCCAGACTGGGACAAGACATGTGACTCCCAACTCACATTCACTCATTATGGTCTTCTAGAAATTTCCACCTTTCTCTCACAACTTAGCTGCTGGAATTTTACATGAGCTTTGAGACTGAATGCCTGTCTTTCAGATGAGACTATAAACTCCCGGGGGCAGTGGCCAGGCCTGACTGCATACATGGCTGTTCTTAAGAGTTAAATCCAGCCAGGCCAGTGTGTTCACCTCGACGGCTCTCCGAGGAGGCAAGTCGTGAAGGTGCCCCAGGAGGAGAAGGAGTGAGGAGCCCAGGGCTGGGCACAGGGCAGCGACCACGGCCTGGGAGCCACTGGAGTGCAACGTGAGGGGGTGCACACACCAGGCTCAGGTGGGGGCGAGGCTGTCAGAGAAAGCTCCCGAGTGTAATAGGGTGGTTGGGGATGGCTTCAGCAGCCGTATTTCCTCATGTTTGCATTTGAGTGCCAGGCTGTGAAGTTAAGAGGCAGAGAGAGGGAGAACAGAAGGGAAGGCCAGAGCAGGGGAGGGGGGAGGGGTCCCAGGCCAGCAAAGCCAGGGCCTCCAAGCAGAAACAGCCACACTTTCACAGGTGGCCTGTCTCAAGCATGCTTGGCCCTCCCTGGGTTTAAATATGTCACTGGCACACAGGTGTTCCCCCGGCAGCAGCTGAGTCTGCGTGTGCTAAGAACAGCACACGCCAAGCTTACACCACCCGTCGCTCAGCCCGACCGTCAGTTCCTCCTCTCGAGACGCTTGGTAAGATGTGTTCCTCCTTAGGGCACCTCCCTCTGACATCTTGTCTCCTCCACCTCTTTTTCTTCCCTTGGTCATACGTGTTGACCGCTGCTGACCTCCAGGGTACTCCCCGTCCTGGAGGACTTGCAGGTCAGTGCCCGCCACGAGCCCTGTGTTCAGCCACGTGGAGCTGTGTGGGAAAGGACTTCAGCAGATCAGAGGGACAGAAAGCTGCCTCGGTATCAATCATTATACTCGTCTCAAACCTGAGTCCCCCCTGTCGAATCAGCACCACCTTTTTGCATCCCTTTGCTGTCGGGGAAAACGGGATCCTTCCATGCCACGTCCCAGGTTGCTGGTGTCTTCCTGCACCCTGAGTTTCCCTCTCTGATCACTGTGTTCCTGAAGAATGCCTGCCTGAGCTCTGGCCCTGATGGCCCCTGATGCCCCCTACGGCCCCTGATGGCCCCCGACGGCCCCTGAAGCCCCCTGACAGCCCCCGATCACCCCTGACGGACCCCGATGGTCCCTGACGGCCCCCAATGGCCCCTGATGGACCCCAACACCCCCGATGGCTCCCGACGGCCCCTGACGGCCCCCAACAGCCCCTGATGGCCCCTGATGGACCCCAACACCCCCGATGGCCCCCGATGGCCCCTGAAGGCTCCTGAAGGCCCCCAATGGCCCCCGACAGCGCTAGTGACAGCTCTAGATCTCCTACAGCCACTGCCTCCTCCTCTCAGGAATCAGGTTTGCGGTTGGACAGAGCATTCGTGACAGCTGTCCCAACAGCCTCTTCCCTCCTAGGCACCCACGGCTGCATTGCCCTGGCCACTTGGAGTGGACTGTGGTCATCTGAGATGCTTTGGCCAATGAAACACAGCAATGTGACAAGCGTCATTTTAGCTATTCCAGGCAAGAGCTCCACGAGCTCTGGTGTGCTAGCCAGCTTCTCCTCGCCTTCCTCCTGGTGACCAGCCATGCTCCAAAGGGCAGTGACTGCACAGACCAGGGTCCGCAGGAAAACCAAGACCACGAGGAGCACAGCTCCCAGGTAACTCCCAAAGGACACGGGGCTTAACTCAACCTTTGTTACTCTGAGCAACACAGACCACAGGTCCCGACCGATGCACAGTGTTTAGGAGGACATTGGAGGCAGGGAAAGACCTGCACCCCAGGTCAGAGGTCACATACCACGTGGAATCTGGGGCAGCTGCATGGCCTCTCTGAGCCCCATTCTGCCCCTTGTCTACAGAGGAATTAATGCCTAACCTGGAGGGATCATGGCGAGCACGGGAGGTGAGGCCAATGAAATGCTGCAGGGTATCAACGTGCCCAGTCGTTTAAAAATGGTTATTTTTATGGCAATGACCTGATGGAACTGCTGACTGCTATGGTTTGGCTGTGAGCTTGTCCTGGGTATTACAGGCTTGGTCCCCAGGGCGGCCTGGGGGTGGGGGCGGTGGAACCATTAGGAGATGGGGCCTGGTGGGAGGCCCTGAGGTCACTGGTGGTCCTCTGTTCTGCTCCTGACTTCTCAGGGGCGGGTTGCTGTGAGAGTCGGGTGCACCTGCTCTCTGATTCTCAGCTCATCTCTGATCCCTTCCACCGCACACGCAGAGCCAAACCAGATCCCGAACCAGGGGGCCACCCAGTTTCAGACTTGAACCTCCAAAACCATGAACCACAGAAGCATTTTCTCTTTATAAAGCCAGTTGCCTCCACTGACCATTGATGACAGAAGGGACCATTTACTGGACTCTGTCGCCCCTGCTATGCTAAGCATTTCACATACATTAGTCCACTCGATCCTGGCGATACCTTCATAGTGCAGGCACTGACACCACTGTGCACTCTCAGGAGAAGCAGCTGAGCCCCACGAAGGCTGAGCTAACGCCTTTGCGTCTGATCCACATCGTCCAGAGCCCACGGCCCTCAGCCCTGCTCCATGTGGCCAGCTGAATGGCATGTGCTGGGCTGGGCAGGACTGACCATGGGAAGGGAACCTACGAGGCGCCCAGTCTGGACTCTGCAACACGGCCCTGCACTGAGACCGGCCAGAAAGCTCATCTAAGCCCACGCGAGTGCCGGAACCAGGCAGGCTGGGGGACTGAGAAGCCACGTGCCCAGCTTTCTAGGTATCCCACGGGTTTCATTCCCTCTGTCCATCAAACGTCTTGGCAGGAAGGCTGAGCTTTGTCATAGGTGTAACATGGAGATTTCCACGCGTGTTCTGCCCTCTGAAGGAACAGGAGGTTAATCAGGCCTGGATGCAGCTGCGATGGACATACGCGATCTCTGATGGACGCACCAGACTTTCTCACCGTCGCCCTGCTCCTCTCCCACAGTTACGATTGTTATGGTCCCCAGAGGAAGGCGAAACCAAATATTCATGCGCTCACTTGAACCACGGATCCGATAAAGCAGTGCAACACAGTGAGTGTGGTGAACCCGGACCTGTTCCCCCTGCAGGGCAATCAACACGAACAACTGAACGCTTTCTCCCGGAAATCTGCGTCGGTTGCCCTTCCACAGAGTGTCAACTCTTCTTCTGCCTCTAGTTCAGGGTCAATTTTCATGTTAAGACTGGAACTCAGGAACACTGGCCATGCCAAAAGCAAATAAAATATCGCATTCTCACTTGAAGGCCAGCCCTTCTGTTCTGCCCTGCGTGGGCTTGGTTGGAAGGCTGGGGACACAGCTGAGGGCCACTCATTGCCTGAGCAGCCCCCAGCTCTCCCAACCGGCCACACCCTGATCCACCCTCCAAGGGCCTCCCCGTCGATCTCAGGGCACGCCGAGGTCCTCTCAGGCGTGCGTTCGAGGCCCTGCAGAGCCCGCTGCCCGCCCCTGTCTTCAGCCTCTGCCCACCCCCACCCTGCTTCCCTTCCCCCTGAGGTCCGTGCTTTGGTGTCAGATCACACACTGGTGACCCAGAGCCTCCCCTCTGACAGGTGAGCCTGGCCACTTAGAATCTTTCTTCGGGAAGACTGGGATCGGGGCAAGCAGGGCCCCAGGACCCTTCAAGACTTAGCAGCCTGAAGGCTGCCTCTGCCGTTTTGGCGAGATCCTACAGGGCCGCCAGCAGAGACCTGGGGAAAGAAATCAGCCCGCCGAGACACCTGAACAGGAACCACGGACACGCGTGTGCGCGGGGGGCCAGCTGAGGCTCAAGCATGGTGTGTGGCACCACCCTACAGCTGGCAAACAGTCCCCTCCAAGACGACTTACTCGTTTGCCTCCTCCTTGGTCTTCAAAATTACTGCCTGACAGAAAATGACCGCAGCTGGGCTTCCCCGCGGTGTCCAGCAGAGAGCTTTAATTGCGCAAGATCGTTCCACGCAGGCATCTGTGTGGCGCGTGACACGGCTGCCTTTCACATCTCCGGGCAAACTCACTTCCTCAGAAAGGGCTTCCCGGGGTGCCTGAGCTGAAGCCAGTGCCACAGCCCCTGCGTCCCAGCGCCACGCTCCGTGCCCACGGCCTCGTTTTGGTTTTCTTCACAGAGCCCTCAGCACCGCGCTCTGTCCTGATCTGTTAGCATCTGTGGTCTTTATTTACCATTTACATATAAACTCCTGGCTAGCAGGGCTCCTGTTTGGTTCACTGCTGTGAACAGGACATGGTCCACAGCCGACACTTGAATATTTCCTAATAAATAAAGAAGCAATGAGAAGAGAAGCTGAAAAGAGGGGCCACATGTCAGAAAGGGAAGGAGGAACACACCCAAGTCCATGAGTGTGTACCATGGGCATGGTTTCAGAACAGCTGGTCAACCTCCGGCGAGGACCTGCGCTGCTTCTTGGCCTTGGGTTCCAAGAGCGAGACCTTCGTAGTCTCCAACACAGCCATTGTGAGTGACCTTCCTCGTTCAATGATTCAAACCTCTCTCTCTCTCTCTCTCTCTCTCAATAGAGCAGCTTGCTCCCTGAATAAGCCATGGACACAATAAGATCAATTGGATGAATTGAACACCCTCCTTCCTCCAATGCTCATAGAGGCCTGATTTACTTTTTTTTTTTTTTTTTTTTTTTTTGCAACAGAAAGCCAAGAAGAGACGCTCACACCACCTGTCAGGCAGCAAAGACTCGGCAGAGAGTAGGGGGTCAGAAGCCCCGCACTGATATCCCTCAGTGAGGTGTGCATGTATGTGGGGGTGTGTGGCGGGGGGTTCAGGGTCCTCTCGACTTATGGTCACTAGTCCCTCCCCGCCAGACACCCATGGGTAAACACAACAGCCCAGTAACCGCCGTGTGGGTGACAGCCCCTTAACCCGTCCTGCCGCATGGGGAACTGCATCTCAGGGGAACGCGGGCCTGAATGCTACAGTGGGACGGGGCACCCGGGAGAACAGGGAGAAGCTGGGTTCTACACAAGAGGTGCACAGTGCAGCCTGGGAAATGGCTGATGACCCCAAAATACGGGGCAGGAGGTCCCAGCGTGGTCAGGGCCCAAAGATGCACGGAGGACGGCATCGGCTTAGTCTTGTTTCCGGAAAAGCCAGACCATGCAAGCTACTGACAGGCAGATTTCAGCTCAAGAGGAGGGAGGCGCCTGGGCCTCTGAGTCCCGGGGAAGGCACGGCTGCACAGTGATGAGGCGGTGGCCGCTGTTGTGCCCAGTGCTCCATTGTCACGGCTCAAATTGACGCCCTCTCAAGGAGTGGTCAGTGGTTTCTTGGCTGAGACAGTTGATGATGGGGAGCAGACAGATACGCTCAGGCCCCAAGCCCGTGTGGCACCATGAAGGCTCTCAGTCTCAGACACACATCCAGTCCTGACACTTTCTGACTTGAAGCCAAACAAGTGTACCCAGGCTCCTTGGTAAGCCGCCTACCTCCTTTCTTCCCAGCCTGGCTCGCCCTGCCGCCTGGGCTGTCCGCTTGTTAGAAGCTTATCACAGAAGTAAATCAAAATGTTCTCGAGAGAAGAAAAGATAAAAGCAAAAAAATGCAACAACCCCAAGAGAGGAGTATTTTTTTATAGTTCCACAACTCCCGCAATTCTGTCTTTTAAAAAAAATCCATTATTTAATTTTAGCAGTGTAGAGGTGCTGGCGATGAAGAACGACCCGTCTTCTACCTCCCAGCACTTGTAAAATATTAATACAGGTCGGGTACCTCTCTAACGGGAAGCAGGAGGTGAATCTTTTATAGCCTCCTCACCCTCTTCCCACTGAGCAGACCTTGTATTTATTTGGCTTCAACCACCACTCAGATGCTCCGGCTTCTTCCGAGTGATGTCTGCATCTAAGCACGGGAACCACACTGCGGGGTGATGTCAACACATGTGTCCACATAGTCTCTTTCTCATTATTTCCTTTGTCTACAACTTTCCTCTTTGAAATCGTCCATCAAGATGCACCTCCTGTCTCTGCACCAGACTTTGGAACGTGCATCACAAACAGGAAGCACAGCGAGGCATCAGCTTCACAACCTCCCCACAACAGCCCACTGCGTCTTCAGCTGCCAGTCAGCAATGCTGAACTTGAGTCCAGACAGACTTGTCCTGAGCAGGTCCTGGTTTGTGTGTGGGTGTGCGTAGCCACGGGAGAGGGTTTCAGCTTAAATCTGGGTACAGAGATGGAGGAATGAGGAACTGTTTCAGGATAAACTAAAAACAGAACCGTAAACTGCTGTACTTGGCAATGAACTTAAAAAAAAAAAAAACAGGTTTGATTTTGTTCCTCTTTGCAAAACTAACACATGCTCACTAGGGAAAACACAGCAAACAAACCAAACACAAGGTGAAACAAGATCTTGGTGTCCCACAGACTGGAGCTCGCTTAGCCATTCACCTCCTGGAGGACATGTGGGCTGTGTTCAGTTTCTCACGATGATGAATCAAGCTGCCATGAACGTTTGGGTTCAGGTTTCTGGGGGAATGTAGATTTTCACTTCTCTGGGATCAATGCCAAGAAGGGCAAGTGTTGGGTCCTGCGGCCGCCACGCACTTACGTTTAGAAGGGATTGTCAGGCTGGTTTCCTGGCCGCCAGGAGCGTCCAGGTGCACTGTTCTCTGCATTCTCATGACATTTAGTAATGCTCCTTTTTTCACTCATGGTTCATGGGCTTGAACAGCTTCTCTCGTGCCTATCTGTTTTTTAAGCTTTTTTTTTTTGTTTATTTGACAGGTAGAGTTATAGACAGTGAGAGACAGAGAGAGACAGAGAGAAAGGTCTTGCTTCCATTAGTTCACTCCCCAAAGGGCCGCTACAGCCGGCACTGCGCCAGTCTGAAGCCAGGAGCCAGGTGCTTCTTCCTGGTCTCCCATGTGGGTGCAGCAGCCCAAGCACTTGGGCCATCCTCCACTGCCTTCCCGGGCCACAGCAGAGAGCTGGACTGGAAGAGGAGCAGCTGGGACTAGAACCCGGCACTCATATGGGATGTGGGTGCCCCAGGCGGAGGATTAACCAAGTGAGCCATGGCGCCGGCCCCTCTCGTGCCTGTCGACATTAGCTCACTCCCTTCAGTGGGATGTCTGCTCATGTCTTTTACCCATCTTCTAGTGTGGTTTGTGTTGTATTTAATGAAGACTGTCTAAAGGTTTGTGGACAATGCACACTGGAAGGATCTATGCGTGCATTTCAAAATGCTTTGCACTCAAAAATTCCACGTTTCCCACAAACCTTGAAATGACTTTGTACTTGAGATCCCAGTCCTCTGCTGGGCATGGGGTCTGTACGTGTTTTCTCCATTCTGTGGCTTGTTAGCAGGATTTTTCAGAACAAAAGGTTTTTTGTTTTAATAAGGTCCAATTTATCCAAATTTGCTTTTAGGACTCTTGACCCAGGTGTCCAGACTAAGGACGCCTTACCTTAGCCCTAGTTCACTAAGCTCTCCTTCCACTTCTTCCCTTAATGGTGTCAGTCTATTCTGAGTTCCTCTTGCTTGGAGACTGAGGTTTGTTCTCTGATGGGAGTGTGTTTCTGGAAGGAACCATTTCCTCCACTGCACTGCTTTTGTTCTTTTATTAAGAATCAGGAGGGCGGGACCGGCGCCATGGTGCAGCAGGTTGATCCTCCACCTGCGGTGCCCGCATCCCATATGGGCATCAGTTCTAGTCCT